>NC_052944.1:122652402-122654902 GCF_013358895.1 Oreochromis aureus | reverse complement strand
GCGTGAAACCGTTAAGAGGTAAACGGGTGGGGTCCGCGCAGTCTGCCCGGGGGATTCAACTCGGCGGGCCCGGGGACGCCGCGCGGTGTGGGAGGATCCCCTCGCGGGACCTCCCCCCGCTGCCGGCTGGCCCCCCGCCGGGCGCATTTCCTCCGCGGCGGTGCGTCGCGACCGGCTCCGGTTCGGCCAGGAAGGGTCTGGGGCGAAGGTGGCTCGCGGCTTCGGCCGCGAGCTTTACAGCGCCTCTCGCCCTGAATATGTCTGTGAAGGTTCTCAGTCATCCAGGTCATCGTAGTCAAAGGAGTTTGCAAAGAAAAGCATCTGGACTTCTTTGAGTTGCTTGAAGACGTTTCACCTCTCATCCGAGAAGCTTCTTCAGTTCTAAGGTCAAATGGCCGAGAGTCCCAGATTTAAACCCAGTGGGAGTATCCCCCAAGGAGGGACAAAGGACCCCTGGTGATCCTCTAATCACATGCGCCAAGGTGTGAAAGCGGGTGTGGGACCTAATCAGCCAGGGTTTCGGGTGAGCTCATTGTGAAACCTGGCCCCACCCTATCATGTGATTTCCTGAGGTCAGATGGCCCAGGATGTGAGTGGGCGTTAAGGCGTCTGGCGAGGGAACTCAAAACTGGATTATAGATGGCAGACAGTTGGTGTCGTAAACCACCGCCTCTGTTCAAAGATGGTCGCTCACAGTGGACATAGATGGCCTCTTTCACTCCTCTTTCAAACCATCTGTCCTCTCTGTCCAATATGTGAACATTGGCATCCTCGAAAGAGTGACCTTTATCCTTAAGATGCAGATGGACTGCTGAGCCTTGTCCTGTGGAGGTGGCTCTTCTATGTTGTGCCATGCGCTTGTGAAGTGGCTGTTTGGTCTCTCCAATGTAGAGTTGTTCCTAAGAGCTTGCGCCTTGGATCCACTGTCAGGGGACACAGAGCAGACTTGATTCTACAGAGAGCACAGAATCACCTTCTAAGTGAAAGGATAAGACAGGTCCATTTCACTATAGATGCGCTCCAGATCAAGATCAGCCAGACTCTGCAGGAATTGGAAACCCTTCTACCCTCTCCAATCTTAGAAGAGGTTCACAAGTTTGTGGACAAGGCTCAGCGGGCCCAACACTCTCAAGGAAAAGAAAGACAACGCAGGAAATTTCACACCTTGCTTTCAAAAACCCACACTCCTCAGTCTGAAACCACACAACTCAGAGAAGAAAACACACCTGAAGACAGTCGGGAGAAATGGGTAAAGAACTTTTCAGACCGGAATCTCACTGACCCTGAAAAGAAGGTTTTAGCCAAAGGACTCAATTTCGCCATTTCACCGCAACAGTTGCCCATAGTGGACCTCATCACAGCCACAGAAACCGCCATACGGATTAATAAATTTAAAACGAGACCCCACAAGCAGCTACAAAAAGAAAGTTATAGCTTGCCTTCAAGACCTTGAAAAGGACAAAATCATTGACCGCCTCAAATATCACCGCCTTTATCCAGGGGATGCCATACCCTGCATTTATGGACTTCCTAAGATCCACAAGGAAGGGGTCCCACTCAGACCCATAGTCAGTAGCATAAACTCAGCCACTTATAACATTGCGAAACACCTTGCTACCATCCTGGCACCTCTCGTGGGGAACACCCCACACCACATCAAGAACTCCACCGACTTCACCGACAAGGTCCAGAAACTTACCCTGGATCCAGATGAAACCATGGTGTCCTTTGACGTAGTCTCTCTCTTCACTTGCATACCCACCACGGAAGCAGTGGAGACTGTCAGAAAACGACTACAAGAAGACAGCTCCTTGGAAGACAGGACCAACTTCACACCCGATCAGATTTGCACACTGTTAGACCTCTGCCTTACCACAACATACTTCAAATACAACAAAGGCTTCTACAGACAAAAACATGGCTGTGCCATGGGCTCCCCTGTGTCACCTATTGTAGCCAACCTTTACATGGAGGAAGTGGAAAGAAAGGCTCTTGGCGCTTTTAAAGGGAGAGTACCCAGCCACTGGTACAGATATGTAGACGACACCTGGGTCAAAATCAAGACACAAGAAGTGGAATCCTTCACTGCGCACATTAACGCCGTGGATAAAAACATCAAGTTCACCAGGGAAGACACTAAGGATAACTGTTTGCCTTTCCTGGACTGCGCTGTGCACATTGAAGAGAATGGCAACCTCAACATTGAAGTTTACCGAAGCCCACACACACGGACCAGTACCTCCTCTTTGACTCCCATCACCCTCTGGAACACAAACTTGGAGTAATTAGGACCCTACACCACCGGGCAGAACTTGTTCCCTCTAAGCCTGAAGGAAAAAGAAGGAACACACACATGTAAAGGAAGCACTGAAAACATGTGGTTATCCTAACTGGGCGTTCATAAAGTCAGCAAAGAGGCACAGAAAAGAAGATCAGACACCAGCGAGGGAGGATAAGAAAGACAGACGCAACAACATTGTCATCCCCTATGTAGCGGTGT